>NC_138076.1:59231147-59261147 GCF_964212035.1 Myotis nattereri | reverse complement strand
ATTTTCCCATTTATTTCCTAATTTATACACTTAGTTGACAAAGCCTGGGCTCCAAACATAGATACCTCTCCCTAGCAACAATGAGTTGCTTTACATGGTCAGAGCCATGCTTGAAAACTACAGTTCTCAATCACCAAATAAGAGGAAGATGGGAGTAATCTTAGGCAAGAACACACAATCCTGCTGTTCTTGGCTAAAGCCCTAACAGTTTTCAAAAAATGAATGCTTCTCACTTTGTTGTCTGCATTTGGTTGATTTCCACAGCTTGAAATTGTTTTTGAGAACTTTGATCAGTTTTATACTTGTTTTCATTTTCTTTTAAAATTATTTTTGTAAAGAGAATTTGCCAATTTATTTATGCTGTCATAATCAGAATTCCTTATTTTTTTGTTTTACTATTTTTAGGTGTAATAATAATGTTATGGTTATAATTTTAAAGCTTCTTTATTGGCATGAGGTATATAATAAAATATTGATGATGAGATTATATGATGCTAATAGTCACTTTAAAATAATTTGTGTCTCAAGAAGTAGACGGAAATATGCAAGTTAATAACTGGGGAAGCATGGTAATTGGTACCTGGAGATTCATGTCAATTTTCTCTAGTTTTATATGTGATTGAAATTATTCATAATAAAATGTTGAATCAGAGATAAATAATTAAATGCCTGGAGTCCTATTAGTTAAGTACAGCATCAGAAAGAGAACAAGACAAATATAACTTGTTCTAATACAGTATATTATAGTTAAATACTACATAGCTAACTCAACTTCCCTTAGATGGTTAACTCAAACTCCTTCTTAAGGCAAGCTATTAGTCTACTGAGATTGCAATAGAGATTACTACAATCTCCATATTTTCTTTTTCTCTAAAATGTGACAGCTTTACATTTATTAAATGCTTACTTGTGCCAAGTACTGAATTTAGAGTTTGATATACATTGCCAAGAGTTAATGCTTGTGGTGAAAAGTTTCTGATAGACCTGTGACTATTTCTTGCTCTTATCTCTTGAAGTTTAGATAAAAAAGCAACATACAATTAAAAAGATAAGTTCGATTAGTAATTGTGAAGGAATGGTGCAATGCAGCCAACCACCTCCCCTGGTTCCCAAGAATCTTGTGCTCCGTACAGGGCATGCTGGCAAGCTCACAAATCACACTGCATGCAGAGACTCAGAGCATAGCCAGTATGCCCCTGTTTCCTCTGTATCAGGCACATGTAAGCTTTGCTTGGAACTTCTCAGTTAAGCATGCCTCCTTGGCCTGCAAGCATGCCTTCAACTTTCTGCGTTTCTGCGCACACAGGACAAGGGCCAGGGTCCTTCTACTGTAGCACATTGTGGGGTCCATGGAGCCATATGACCACCTTGGCTATGGAATGGATCCATTAGACATGGGGGACCAATGTATTGCAAGGGGCTGCATCATATGTACTCGTTCTCTCGTCTTGCTGTAAGTAAATGCTATACCACTTCATCACATGCTGTCTGTTCTCAATGACCTTGAATCGTGCAGTGGTGTCTTCTCTGAGTGATACCTACCTTCTGACCTTGACCTCGCTCATGTTATGTTCTGTCCTGTGGCACAGCCTGACTATCTAGTTACACAACAATCTTACATTGTACCTTTGGTATAATTTAGGGACCAGAGTAGACTGTTGCAACTCCATGTAGTCTTCTGAATTTGGAGGGCTCTTACAAACTAAATCAAGACCCTAGTGAAAAAATTCTGCAGAAAGAGACAGGTTCTCAAGACCTACCTCTGGTTCATGCTACAGTCCAGCTTAATCCTGGGAAGCTCTGCAGCAGCAATATAAGCCATGGTGTCCTGGGTATGATATAGACGTTGCATGCCAAGAAAACAATTACTGTTAGCTGACCTCAGGTAACATGGTGCTTTCAGCACCAACAGTGGGATGGCAGGGGGACAACTCTCATGACCACTGATTCATGAGCCAGGTCAATTTTCACCTCAGAAAGAATTCTGCTCTAAGTCCTAAATCTCTTATAACTGACTTTGGAAATAGACATCGTTGAAAATCTCTTTTTCTGCTGACACAGAACATGATTCATCAGTCTACTTAAGGACATATTATTACTGTCTTCATATGAATATTTTGGCTTACAATTTGAAAGTCCCTATATTGTGGAGCTGTTTTAACTTTATTACTTCTGCTCATACAGACCTGGGAACTTTCCATGAAGTACTCAGTTGAATGAGACCATATCCTTTGCACACCTGACAGGATCCTTATAAAGAATCACTGCTGAAAGCATAATGTGAATGGGAAAGTAAGGCGGGTGCGGGCTGGTCTCACCTGATGAGGGGAACCAGTAACTAGGCCTTCTCCCTATAAGATGACTGCCTTTCTCATACTCTACAGAAGGAACTAACACTTCCCAATAGCCTTGAGGAGGATAATGTGAATTCTGGACTTCAGCTGCAAGAACAGAGGGAAAAGTGAATAATAGGCCAGCTTGAATTCCTTAATAAGTGTACAACTTACTGCATTTATTTAACCTGGCTGGCTACCTGGCATACTAAAATCCTATTATTCTTTTCCTTTTTTTTTTTTTTTTTTTTTTTGTAGTAGAAGAGGATTTATCTTTAACTTCACAGTAATGGAAAATTGTATCTTTTTTTTTCTTTTTTTCCTTGAGCTTCTAAATTTAAGTTTTAATGGGTTTTATTCTTTGAAGGGGAAATTATTTTGTCTTTGCTTAAATAATTATCCCACTCGTACATTCTTGACCAAGGCCCATCTGAAAACCTTAGTTCTAGTTCATGCTTTTTGATGGCACACTTTGGGTTAGCAAAGCTGTCCAAGAAAAATGAGAGGCCACTCCTCACACAATGAAACCATTTTCTTTGCATACTGCCAAACAGTCACTGTGGCATCGAAGATTCAAGGATGGAGGATGGAAATATTTCCTTTGGTGTTTAAGCTATGCTATCTCCACAACAGTAGGGTAAGAATTGCAGTTTGGAATAAGAGGGTCTACTGGTACAAGTATACAACGTCTTATTTTTAGAGTTTGCTTTTAGCTCCTCAAATTTAATGAATCAAATTCTGTTTGTTCTATATTTTTTGCTCAAAAACACTGCAATGTGGCTGTGAGATATATAGATCATATCCTTCAGGAAAGAGCAAAAATCCCATGTATATATTTTGGGGCACCATTTTGTAGCAGCCACAGAAGCAGCCATTTACCATGAGCTTAGCTGGACCACCTGAAGCTCTAGGATAGTCCGCGTGCCTTCCCTGGTATGAAGAACTTTAGTTGGAATGCAGAGGACAGTTTACAGAAGATGGGGAATGTCCAGTTAGCTCAGGATGCCGTAACAGAATACCATAAACTGGGTGGCTTGAACAAACATTTATTCTCACAGTTCTGGAGTCTAGGGAGTCCTAGAACATGGAGGCTGCAGACTAGTTGCCTGGTGAGAGAACACTTCCAGGCTTTCAGATGGCATTTTCTCATCATACCCTCACATGGTGAAGAGCTGACAGAGGCAATGCAAACTCCCCCATGTCTCCTCTAACGAGAGCACTAATCCCACTCATAAGGCTCCACCCTCATGCACCAATTACCTCCCAAAGTCCCCACCTCCATATACAACCACATTGGGGATTAGGGAGTCAATGTTTGAATTTGGGGAGAATACAAGCATTCAGTCCATAGCAAGTAATGTAAACCTACCAATCATAGAGAGGCAGAGCAGAATATTATTTTTAACCCATCTTCCTTCAATTCTTAATCTATTAGTAGAAAGTAAAGTTGTGAATATGCCGCACAATGATACTCTTTAGCACAAATTACTGAGTTAATTATGGGTATGCAACCATAGAAAATGCAGGGCAATACTAACAGAAACATGAAGTAACCAAGCCTAAGACTAAATCATGACAATCCTTTATTCAGTACACACTCACCGAGTGCTTAATATGTGACCAGATACCAGATGATTTACAAAAGTCTGTTCTTATCCTCACAGATCTCTTTATAGAGGAAACTATGTGTCAAGTATTTACTACTGGCTGGTGGCTCACCTAGATAATACACATAACAATAATCTTGAACACCAAGAAATACTTAGTTGACCACCTGTTATTTGACAGACACTGTACTAGACCTGTGGAGTTACACAAAATGAATTAGCCATGGTGATTGCCCATGAAGATGCTGTAATATAAATTGGAGAAAAACTAGTAAGCCTAAATGGATATCAGGGATTTTTTTTTTTTCTGAACCCACGAATAGTAAATAGGCCTTTTAAAGAAAATAAAAATAAATGGAAGACAAAGAAGTATGGTGTGATAGACTTCAAGCTATTCGCATTCTTTTCCTTTGAATGCTTCTGAAGCAAAATCAGAAGCTACAGAGAAAGACAGGAAATGTTAAGTTGATATGTGACAGTCTGAAAAAGCCCTCAGTGTTTTTTTCACAATCAGGCATTGCAAACATGAAAAAGCTTAAGGCCTCCTTTTAAAGCAGCAGTGATTTGACTGAAATTGATCACTTAAGGAAGACAAAGTATTACTGAGCCCAAATGTGGCTAGCCACACTAGTTGAACTGTCTCCAAACAAAATCCACAAAGGCAGAGAATGAAGCAGAATTGATATATATATAGCCCATAGTCACATGAATCTTTGGGTGATTCAGAGAAAAAGAACAGACGATTTCACAGTTCTCTAAATTATTTAAGTAGCAACCTTCAAAGGAAGTAAAAGACTAAAAAATGTGTCATAAATGTAAGAACAGTATTATTTAAGAAAGAAACTTATAAGAATGTGTAGAGTTAATATTAGCTATTAAATACACTCAGTTAAAATGCCACTGCAAGTAAATTAATGAAAATGATATGAAAAGGACATAAAATTAATAAAAGAACTATATTTGTGAACATGACATTAGTCTCATTATAATTACTATTGTTTATTTTGTTGGAAACACAACTAATTTGAAAATGTTTAGCCAAGGCAATTTTTAAGACTTGAAAAAAGTACAGAACTATGCAATATAATTTAAAAGAAAGAAATTATTCAATAAAAATGATCTCGTATACGACTGAGAACAGTCAGTATTGATAGGTTAATACAGACATTCTTAGTGATGTTAGTGAAAACTGACAACTAGTCACTTTAGATGGTCTCTTCTCAAGTGTAACTGAATTCTCAGTTATGTCACAAAAAGAAGCTCTGACGGGCAGAGTGAGCTCTAAGTCAAAACCTGAGATAAATAAACTCAAGACTATTCCCAATGTTCCCAATTCAAACAATATTTCTATGAAAAATGTGTAGATTGTTGAACTGATGAAAACTCAAACATAAAAAGACAGTGCAAGATACACAAGTCCTACTCACCTACCCAAGATGGGGATGCATGATTAAATTTATTTTTTATAACTGGTAGTTGTAATTCTAAAGAAAAGTCAGGTTATAGGTAACTTTGTTAAAATTGCAGACCCTGGCCAGGGTACTAAGTTGGTTAGAACACTGTCCCTGATATGCCAAGGTTTGGGGTTTGATTCCCAGTCAGGGCACATACAAGAATCAGCCAAATGAATGCATAAATAAGAGGAACACCAAAAAATCTCTCTCCTCCCCGCAACCCCCTCTCTTCCTCCATCCTTCTCCAAAATAAATAAATAAATAAAAAATTGCAGAGCACTTCCACAGTGTATTGGAACTAGTTACATAGAACTCAGCACAAAGATATCAGAGGTTCTATCTGCTCTGGTAAAAGGGCCTCTTGGCCTTGGGGCCTACCTTCACCATATGGAACAATGGATTGGTAGAGGACTGGTCAAGGCTGGTAGAAACTTTCCTGTGGGTTCCATTTAAGAGAAACAGCAACAATTCTTCCCAACCTTAAGAAACAGATATGGCAGAATAGATAGATAATGGTGGTGTGTACCCACTTAATTATTAAACCACTAGAGGCCCAGTACACAAAATTTGTGCACGGGTAGGGTTCCCAGTCCTGGCCGGCGATCAGGGCTGATCTGTGGGGCAACTGGCAGGGCAATCGGGGGTCCTCGCTGGCTCCCGCCTTGGCTGGTCTGGTGCTGCCCGCTTGCCGGCCTTGCTCCCTGCCGCCATCGCCGGTCAGGGCCTGTGGGCTGGGAGAAGCTCCTGTGTTGAGCATCTGCCCCTGGTGGTCAGTGTGCATCATAATGACCAGTCATTTTGCTGGTCATTCTGCCATTCAGTCAATTTGCATAGTAGGCTTTTAGTATATAGAATAAGAGGAAAACATCTTTCATCAAAAGGTTAAACAAGTATTAATTACTCCAATGAATAAACTATCTGCTAACCCCTCATATATAGTATTTAATTTAATTTAAATTAGTAAGCCTTATCTTTTCTTAATTCTACTTTAAATTATCCATATTCTTTTAAGTTTCACCATGGCAAATGTCTGACTCATGGTTCAATATTATACTGTTTAATTTCTCTGAAAGGACTCAAAGGATCTTATGACCTGTGTAGAAGGATGGATTAGATAATTCCCAACTAATTCTTTGGAGAGTTAATGGGGTTTCAATATCATGCAAAAACAAACTGTACCCTTTTAATAAATGGGAACCTTAAAAACGGAAAATCAGTAAGGATCCTAGGCCAGCCTCAGTGACATGGAAAGCCCTCAGAGTCCAGATATCTCCCTCGGCAGCTGCCAGAGCGCTGTCTAAACATAGCCTCGCAGCAAGGGCTTAATAAAAACACTTCTTCTAAAACTTTATATCCTGAGTCAGAACTTCATTCACCTCACTGAAAGAGAAAGGAAACACACCACTACTCTTTTAAGCTTTCTTTGCTTTGCTGATGTTTGGGGGAAAAGAGGGAGGACGGAATAGAGGGAGGGGAGAGAGAAGAAAGAGAAGGACAAGGAGAAGGACAAGGAGAGGAAAAGAGGAGAAAGAGCTATGCTGTCTGGCATTATCTCTTGTCTATAGACACACAGGAACCATTGGTCAAAGGAAAGTATTACCAGAAAGTTCCTAACATACCTTCCAACAAAGTTCTCCCTGACATATGGACACAAAGAAATAAGCTATGACTGAAAAGTGCTGCACAGGCAAGATTTGTGTACACAACATGTATATATACAATCTTTCTTAATAGAAAAAAATAGCCATTTAATGAGAAAGAAGTTTTTCAAACCTGCTTCTTGTTCATAGAAATGTTTAAATAATGTACTAACTGTTCAGGAAGTTTGGCTTTACTGAGGGGAAGGGTGTCAGGTTCAGTCCATAGCAGCCATCAGTGGGGTCAGCAGCCAGCCCGGGGTCGGTGGTGACTGGCCACAGCAGTGAGGAAAGCCATCCTAGAGAAAAATCAGAAATGAATCCTGGTTTGAAGCTGAGTTTTAAACATTTGAGAACTGAAGACAGAAATCACAGTTAAAATGATGTGCGTGCCTAGTAGCAAAGTGTGCTTTGGAGTTCATTAAACTTTCCTTGCTGCATCACGAAAATTAAACTGGGCTGATCTAAATGTACATTAGTTTTTGTATTTTAAAGAATCCATTGGCTTGTCAATAAAAATGTATTAAGATCTTTTCCTCATCTTCGAATAAACAGCTATGACACACTCCATCAGATTATTTGTATTTCTTGAATATGCATCCATTATCTTATGCCAAAAATATATTTTTAAAAGTATATCACTCCTAAGGGAAAGTTATTCTCCCTTTTATTGGAAAAAGAAATAGACCATCCTTCACATTTCTTTTTATTGTTTGTTCATGTTACTATTAATTATAATGACATAACAACAATTTAGTTTTACTATATGCATTGTAATCAAATAAAATTTTGCACTTATGGTTTAGCTTGAATGATCTAATTAAGTATGCCTACAGTTACAAGTTATTGTTTCACGATGAAACTTCAGGGTATCTAACCTTTCCCTACCCACCCAAATTTACTAGAGAAAAGTCTCTGGTGTTCTACATTTGTCTTCCAATAAATTTCAAATTCTAAGTTGACTGTTTTCCTATGAAATTTAGGGGTTTCTGTATTCATTTTCAGAGCAAGGAGATGCTAAACAATGTTTTTGAAGTAAAAGAGAATTCAAGAGAACCAGAATCTAGCATAGAGACTGTCTCTGATAAAAGTATACAGTTTGATTTTTTAAGATTCAGTTGGACAATCATTGTTTTTAACTAGAGTGTGTAATCCATTACAGTTAATATAAAAGTTATTTATTTATTTATAACAGCCATATTACTTTATGGTTTCTACCTACTTCACCTGTCTTATTTTGTTTATCCCTTTCTTTTTTCTCGCCTTCTTCTGAAATCCTTTTGTTATTCCCTTTTCTTTTTACTGTTGGTTTGGAAGTAATATGCTGTGTTTATCACTTTAGTGGATACTCTAGAAATTACAATGTGCATACTTAATCTACTAAAATCTACACTCACCCATATTTTTATCTTCTTTTTTTCACCAAAATATAAAGATATTAGAAAATTTAGCTCTATGTGGCAGTCATAGAAATGCTTCTCACATCTCTGCCATGGGGAGCATAGTTGACTCAGCCCCGTACTGCCTCTCTGAATCCTCCACCACGAGGGTGTCAAGGCCGTGCATTCGCAAGCCAGTGGTCGGCAAACTTCATTAGTCAACAGAGCCAAATATCAACAGTACTTCAAAATAGACTCGTCCAGGCCGAAAACTGACTTCTGTGCGTGGGCCACGAAGTTTCAATTGCATTGTACGTTCTCCCGCACTTGGTATTTTGTGGAAGAGACACACTCAAGGGGCCAAAGAACCTCATGTGGCTCCCGAGCCACAGTTTGCCAACCATGGTTAGGCTGCTTGCGCTCATGCTTACCTCAGCATGACACATTGCGGGTTATAAAGATGGCCCATTCTTTTTTTTTTTTCAATCCTTACCTGAGGCCATGCTTAGAGATAAAAAGTGAGAGAGGGAGAGAAAAATCAATCAATTGCCTTCAGTACATGCTCCAACCAGGGACTGAACCCAAAACCCAGGTGTGCTCTCTGGCCAGGAATCAAACCGGCACCCTTTCAGTGCACAAATGAGGTTCAGCCAGCTGAGCCACTCCAGCCAGGCTGATGGAAAACTCCTGCTTAAGAACTCCCCATGGCCTGACCGCATCTAGTCTGACTCCCCTCCCACCCAATGTTTCTCCTCCCTCCTCTCTTTTCACATATTGTGGCCTAACTGTTCTCCCACCTTCTTAGTTCTCGCGACTTTATTCTTGCGGGTGTTTCCTCCAGTCAATCCCTGGTACATATAATCTCATCAATATATACGGTATGAGGACCTAAACTAACACAATGATTCGTTTATGCACTTCCAGACTTATATGATGTTGCTGGGTATTTTTTCTCTCTTTTTAATCCCATGAGACATAATTTTATTTTTAATACTACCTTTTATCTTTATTCCCTTTTGCCATTCACTCTGGAATAATTTTTTTTTTTTTTTTTCTGAAAGAACTCCTTGAGATTCAATAGGCTTCTGCGATCTTTGGACTTAACCATCCTTCTGAAACTCTGATTATATTGCACCTTAAACTCAGTACCTTTTAACTTTTGTATTTCTATCACTTTGCCTCACTGTTTGGCATTCTGGGTAGTTTCTTTTGGCCTACTTTCCAGCTCATGAATTTTCTTTTTAGGTATTTCAAAATTACATTTAACTACTTTGTTTTTAATATTAGGTATATTTTTTATTTCTAGAATTTCTATTTTCAGAAAAATCATTTATTATCTTTTGTTATAGATACATGTTCCTTGATTGCTTTTAGTTTTGAACATGGAATATCTGTTCTATATTTTGTTGATACTTCCAATATTTGGTCTTTTGGTCTGTTTCTATTACTGCTTCTTGTCACATATGGTGGTTTGCTTCCCTATAGATTTGGGCTGTATATCCATAGGAAGAATTTCTAGTGATTATGACTTTCCAGTGATGATGTCCCCCTACCCTGCACCCTGGTAAGCTCTGTTCAGTGTCAATAGGTCTTTCCTTTATGACCCAAATACTATCAAGTTCATAAAGTTTGCCAGCATGCCCTCAGCACAAAAGAATTTCAAAATGCTGCTTACCTGCCCATGTTCTGATTTAATTTAGATTTTGGCTCAATAATTTCTTACTCTTTTATCAGCTTTTCAACTCTTTAAAAATATTTTAAAAATACATTTCATAAAACATTTGTACTCATTTCCAGTGAGATACTTTGTCTAAACAAACTAGCTAATAATATGATTGAAAAGGGAATTTTGAATACTGACATAAAGTTAATATGATAAAGACTAATTTTAAAGTAATATACATTGATTTGCTATAGACATCTTGCATTAAGTTTCTAGGTGCTTTGAAATGTTTGGTATAGGCCACATCAAGATTATCAAACAAAAGAGATTTGTTATTTTTAGCTATCTACCAAAGAAATCACAATACTCAAGTTTATGAGCACCCAATTGATTATTTAGATATTTAAAATATCATAATTCTTATACCATTACTTATATTATATAGAGAGTTATAATCTAAATTGAGAGAAGAAAATGTCCTTCCTATTACAGCAAATATTCCTTAAGAAAAACACACACACAACTAGTGCAATTGAGCAAAGAAAGTATTTCAGATATCCCACAAGAGAAATATGGACTAATAAAAATTTTAAGCTCTTAGTCCACCACACAATATGCTTAGATAAGCACATATTTAAGCAAAATTTAACATATAAATGTGAATCCTCTCATAACAATAATTACTGGATAAGAATACTATATCTGGATCCCAGTGTGAGATAATTAACCTCAATCAGTATGAGTTGAGAAAGAAAAGTTCATTAGATAAATTATGCTTACCAGATAGTAAATGAGGTAGCAATGAGCCTTGCCCTGCATGGGGATATTCATAATCACTATTTGACTTGTGATGGGACTTTATCCAGAAAGTGTGTCTCAATAGAGCAAGCTTCCTATCAATTTAGTAATAAAAACAATGTGCTGAGAAGAGACAACATAGCAAAGGTTACACTACAGAAAATATAAAATAGATTATATGTTTAATCCAGTTGTTGGCCTATTTATTTCAACTTTACAACCCATTTCCCTGGAGGAATTAAGGAAATAAGGCTCTATCTCGATTGTCTAAATTTTTCTTGCCAGTCTTCTTTCTTCTCTTGCTCAAAATTTTAACCTTATAAATATTTTGGTTCTGTTGAGATCTTGGCCTCTGCCTATACAGGATTCTTTGTACTTTTACTTATCTATCCATTTAATAAATATTTATTGAGCAAGTACTATGTGTCCAGCAATGTCTAGGAGCTTGGGATCCAGTAATTGAAAGGATAGACCCAAACCCTGTTTGACAAATTTACTTCCTAATGTGAGAAAAGAGAAAGTAAACATGAGAAGTAGAAGATAATTTCAGAGAATGAAAAAAAAATTCTATAAAGAAAATAAAAGAGATCACTAGAGAGTAGGGAGATAAGAAGTGGGCTTGTGGACTTAGCTATGGGAATCAGAAAATCTAAAGAGGTACCATTTAAGCTACGTCTGTAGTGATGTGGAGGACAAAGCCATTCAAGGATTAACTTACATATTAATGAAAATCACGTGGCCTAGGGATGACACATGGTGCATACTATTTTATCTCCTCTCTAACCCACACCCTACATTTCTCAGGTCTCTTAGTTCAAAGGGGAAGATAATATTCAAGGAAAATAATAAGAGGACGCCGAGGAAAAGAGGAAACATTATTTTCCACACGCAGGTACCAATGGAAATGTAAAACTATTACAGGGGAGCACACAGCTGTGGAAAAAGGATCTGGGAAAAGTTTAAAGAAGAGGTACAGATTTGTGTTTTCAATAGTCCTATGTAGATAAATAAAGAAACTAGGGTTGTTAACATTGTAAACAGAACACTGAATTATGCTGTCAAGCGATTATAAGACTATTAGACAGGGAAGGACTAGGTGTTCTATTTATTTCCAAAGATATTTATGTTAGTGATGAGGGAGAGGCATGAGGAAGGATGTCTTAACTAGAGGGTGCCTATACTTTTCCAAACAAAACTTGAGTTTCCCTTTTAAACTTACAACACATTCCTTTCCACCTAGAAACTTTCAGCCATGTGTTAGAATAAGTGAACCCTGGGTTAGTCAAAATTCATGAAGAGCCCCAGGACCTTTCTGAGGCCAGGCACAGAATCTTCTGTGAGAGTGCAATTGGGAAATAGTGCTTTCGATTGTTTTTTAAAGGGTTTACAGGACACTTAGGATGACCTAAACAGAGCCAACTTCAAATGTGGGTTACATCAATTTCTATCTAGGTGACTCTCAGCAAATTACTTAACCTCTCTGGGTTTCATTTTGTCACCTGAAACTGTGACTAATGATAATTCTTATCTCGAAGGGTTTCTGAAGGAGAGATAAAGGAATACCTGTGAAAGCACCTGCTTGTGGCGAATACTATCATCAGAGACAGGATGTAAGTTAAGCTTTTGGGAGGGACATGAGAGAGGCTATCACATTTTAACCTGCTCAAGTAGTTTCATTAAAACAGACAGAGCAACTAGGATAGCAAAGGAAAATATCTATGGACTGCATTTTCAACAAAAAGTAGGTGCAAAAGTGGCCCAAATCCCTTAATAACAATCGGTGATGGCAAACTACTTGAGTGGGTTTAGCAACTACCAGAGGAGGAAAAACATTTTTTGTTGTGGTGGTTTGCTTGTTTTTTATGTTTTAATATCAAGAGCTCTGAATCCAGATATAGCCAAAAAGTAGCCTGGAAGAAGAGGAGTCCCAGTGAGTGAATTTTCACCAGTCGAAGAATAAACGGAAACACAGGAAAGTATACAAGCTTTGAAATAATATAATATTATATTTTCAGGAACTGAAAAGCTTGGGGATGAGATTTTTAAACAGTAGAATCATAAGGAGAGTTGACAAAGCTCAGAAAAGACCTAAGAGGACGGGGGGGAGAGGAAGGAAATGAATTATTTTCAGCAACGAGTATAGAATTGTAAAAACAAACAAATGGAAATACTCAGTTTTTTATTTTTCCAGTGGGAAATCTGAATGTAAGGCTGGTATGGCACCTCCATTACATCCTCAGAAATCCAGGCTTTTTTATTTTTTTTTTATTTTTCTGCTCTACTAGACTTATTGAAGGATTGTCATTCAAAGTCAAGGTCATTCAAAGTCACATGATTACTGATGCAGTGGCATTGGCATCTTTATTTCAGGCTGAATAGAGGGGATAAAGTGGCAACGAGGTCTATGCTAGTTGAATCTTTCCCCTTTTTAAAATTTTCCCTGAAAAACCAAGCCAACTTTTACCTGTTCCTCATCGACCAGATCTTAGTTATTTAATCATCCTATCTACAAGGGGGTCTGAGAATATCATTTTGTTGTTGTTTTCTGGTGTGTGTGTGCGTGTGCATGTGTGTGTGTGTGTGTGTGTGCTTTTTTTTTTTATTGAGCACATTGCTATCCTCCCCCAACAAATCAGAGTTTTTTACTGAAGAAGTGGCGAGGAGACAACTAACAGTGTGCTCAATTCTCATAAATGTCAACACCCTTTTCAGATGAGAATTACAGGTTAATGCATGGCAGAGCAGCAGGTGTCAAATCCAGAAAACTATTTATATTTTGAACTTGTGCTGGAAGTCACAAGTATATTACAAATTTCACAACTTGGTAAAGTAGCACCTGAGCAGAATAGGAAAATAAGTATTCAGTTGAATTTAGACTTAGATGTTGAACTGGGTCAATTTTGTTCTGTGGCCCCTGCCTACATTCACTTTATCTCATCGTCAACTTCCTCATAGAGTTGACCCTCTTTATCCACATATTTCATCTTTGCAAATTTATTTAATTGCTAACATTTACTTGCCACTCCAAAATCAATAATCATGGTGCTTTCATAGCCATTCACAGGCATGTACGGAGCAGCACAATATTTTTGTTGCCTGACTTACATGTTCTCACTGATTTTGAGCAAGGTGATGCTTGGCCTTCCGGTTCCAGCTGTCATACTGTAAACAAGCGTCCTTTTCACAGTCTGTGCATCGCCACCTCATTTCTCGTTTTTGTTGGTGATCTCACTGTTTAATAGGGCCCCAAGAATAGTGCTGAAGTGCTGTCCAGTGTTCCTAAGTAAAAAAGGCTACAGTGTTCCTTATAGAGAAAATATGTTGGATAAGCTTTGTTCAAGCATGTTTTGCAGTTTTGTTTGGCCAAGACTTCAATGTTATTGAATCAATATATATTTAATAAAGTATATTTAAACAGAAACACACATAAAACAATGTTATGGATTTCTCAGTTAATGAAAATGTTACCAGAGGCTTGCAGGAACCTAATTCTGTATGTCCCGATACGGTTCAGTATTCACTAACTCAGTGTTTGTGACCTCTCTATGGAATATTAACTATCATGAAAACAAAATTGACTATATGTCGACACCCAGAGGAACCTTCTTCAGACAGTCAGTGGACTATTCAGCAATGTGTTACCCAAAACACTATTCAATATCCTACATAAATGCAAGGAACTCCAGAGACACAAGGTCCTCAATACCCACAGCCAACCCTTTAGAAGCTTATAGATATGGAAGAGGCAAATATGTAAAGTATAATGCAAACTAGGCTGTGATAAATGCTGTATTTTAAAAAAAATATATTTTTACTGAGAGGGTGAGGGTGAGGGAGAGAGAAATATCAATGAAAGAGCAGATCATTGATCGGGATCAAGCCCACAACCCAGGCATGTGCCCTGATCAGGGATCGAACTGACTACCTTTTGGTACACAGGATGATGTCTAACCAACTTGAGCCGCACTGACCAGGGCTGATAAATGCTATATTTTGAATGCAATCAATTTCTGCCTATTCAACAAATTGGCAAAAGTGGGGCTTTTTATCTTATGTATGCTTTGAAAATCAAATTTAAAAGATGTTCTTAGATGCCTTTAACAAAAATCAGCCTTTCTATGAGGTTCACATTGTCAACAATTATCCTTACAAGTAAAAATGGGGCTCATTGCTCAGAAAATATAACTCAGCTTATATATTTTGGTTCTAATAATTTCTGCAGGTGTATTTCAACAAAAGTAAGACTCTTCCTTTTATGAAGCTAACTTTTGGTAATGGTATTATCTCTGATTTGTACAAAATGTTCTCTCTATTCTTCTACAGCATTTACAACTCCTCAATATTTTCCCTTTTATAGCAATTTAATTCTTATCATGACTTCTATTTTTTCCTACTTCTTTGGCATATCTTCTCCAACTCCTGAAGCCTGCATCACCTCATGATAGAAATCTAGTTATTCCAGTTATCCTCCAGTCATTTCAAACATTGTTGCCCTTGGCAACTTAATCTTTTACATAACCATCAAAATGTCATAAGATGTCCTTGAATATGTGTCATAGTGAAGCACATTCAACAGGGCTCTCAAAATAATGTTCGGAATGAATCTTAATTTATTTGCTCTTCAGTTTTTAGCTGAACAACTGGATTAAGACGTTTTCCACATTTGTTCAGTGATATTTTAAATCTAAATGAGTCATTCTACTTTTTATAATTTTCACATTATAATTGAAAAAAAAATCTCCAAGCAAAAGATGATCTACTATTGCTACGTTTCAAAGATTAGACTGGTAATCAAAAATTGCCTGCCAAGAGTGTTCTGTTTTCTGAGATGTATTCTTGTTGATTTCTGCTAACCATATGTATGTCTAACAAGAGAGAGTATTTATTTACCATTAATAGTGTTTTACATTTTCCCTAATAGATAGTCATCACTAAATAAGAGTGACATCAGAGTGTTGGGGATGTAAATTGTGATCTCTTCAATGCTTTATTTTGTCTTAACTGTTAGAAAGATGAACCATATGGCCTCTATTCAGATGTCTAGATTGATAAAATAGAAAGCTGCAGTTTCCTCAGACTGTGTCTCATCGACACTTAGATATATGAAAGAGCTCACAGTAGAAATACAAAGACAAAGGGTTGTAACACTGGGCTTCCCTTGACTCATAAGCGCTAGTATTGAAGGATGAAAGTGCCCTGCACATCCTCCCAACTGAGTCATAACAATTGGATCTCTGTTTTTGAAAGAGTCTGATAATGCTGCAGTGTTAAACAGTATCTGAACTACATATTTCTCCCATCTCTAATTTACGCATTTGAACTTTTTTTTTTAACCAAAGATATTCATTATATTTTTTAAGCAGAACGTGAGGAATACCCTTGAGCCTTTATGAATGTGGTGATTGTGTGACATGGAAAGGCAAAAATGCCCCTGGCTTTCAACACACTAATAATGTGGTCAGTGTATCTGCCCCTTATCTGAAGAGTGGAGAAATTATGCAGAGGAATCAGAGGCCCATTCCATAAAAACACAAAATTTTTATATTTTTTTTTTATATTGAACACTCTGAATATCTGTTAAATAGCTCAGCCATTTGAAAAATACTTTTCTGGGCACTCATACATGAAAAGTAGGAGGTAAAGACAGGTTACAAAGAAGAAAAATACATGATCCTTGTTTTTAGAAAAACTAAATATATAGTAAGAGAAACAAATATGTATAAAAATGTGACAAAAGTTTCAAAAAGAAGAAATATAAAAATACAATTTAAATATACAATTGTGAGAGCCACTGTAGGTCTTAAATCCTATACCAGTGGCACTCTGGGGAGAAGGGGAGGGAAGGATGGACGAGAAAGTCAGCCTTCTGTTTCCTCCATCTCGGTTTCATCTTCGGTTTCCAAGTTCTAGTTACTGCTTCTTCTTCTACTGCTTCCTTTTCTGTTTTCTCATGTCTGTCCCATTTTTTCTTCTTTTCCTCCTTTGACTAATTTCTTTTTCTTGTAGACCTGCCTTCACAATGTGAGTCTGCATTTCTTCACAGCCCTTGAAGACCAACAGAGCTGCTTCCTTTCCACCATATAGGATCAGGCATAATCTTAAGCATATCGAGTTATTGTTTTATACCCAGAGTCTTTATTTGTTTTCCAAATCTAAGAGAAAATGTCTAGTTTTAGCACTCTTTGAGAGTTTGCAGGGAGCTGTCTTACAGATAAAATGTATAACTGCTGACTTTCTATTTTAAAAGAAAGGAAGATGTATTTTAAACTAAATGGTAAAGTTAGTTGTACTTTACACTTGAGAAAAGAGTTAGTTCACAAGTTATATATTGGCACTTTTTACTTGTAAAAAAACATGCTTTTCGGAATATTAAAGTTACATGCCTTTTTCAAATATTTTAATAATGTAATGAAGAAAAATTTACTCATGATGGCATTATTAAAAATCAAATATATTTTTATTTTTGTCATTAGCTTATACATTGCATTTGCTATATATATATATATATATATATGTATATTATATAACTAGAATAATTTAGTATTTTACTTTTTAAAATAGCTTTATTTAGGCACATAAAATAAACATACAATAAACTACACTTTTAATTTGTACAATTGAAATATTTTGATTGATAGGTACATTGGCAAATGATCACCACAATCAAGATAATGAACAGATTGGGGTTGTCAGAGTTGGGGGTGGGGATAGGAGAAATAGGTAAATGGAAACAAGGTAAAAAGAAAAATAAATAAATACAATGCATTACTGAGCAACACCAGTAAATAGCTTACTATTGTCTAATAATTTGTTGCCAAAAAGAAAACACCTCTTTGAAAAAAGTACATCCTCAAATTGAATATAAACTGCTGCATGTGTAGTGAAACTAAGCAGTGGCAAGACAACCATACTTCAAATTCCAGAGGTTATCTACTAGATAATAAACAATGTATACCTAGGTGAAGTACTCCATAATCCAACAACCATTACCTATAGTCCTAAAAATGACAGTTTAAAAGGTGGGGGTTGGAGAGACATAATGAGCATATACAGGCAGCTTAAAACTAACATGAGGCTTGCTTGCTTCAGTGACAGAGGACTCCAACGTTCCCCGCCTGCCTTGCCGGCCTCTGAACTTGAAGTTTAAGAAACATTGTAACAAATATAGAAGCTAAACAAAACCCCAGAAACCTGCTTTCAGCGAGCCTGGGATCTCAGAGCTGGAGTTATACATTGTTTCGATTATAGAACCGAAACAAACCAGATACCTGCTTTCAGCAGCAGAGGCCTCAGAGCTGGAGCCAGAGCTAAAGCTGGCCCAGAATAAAAAGAATAAAAGGAGCAGTTGGGAACTTCAGTTGGCCTGAAAACGGCTCTCAGCCCCTCACCCAGACTGGCCAGGCACTCCAGTGGGGAACCCCACCCTGAAGGGTGTGTGACCAGCTGCAAACAGCCATCATCCCCTCACCCAGGCTGGCCAGGCACCCCAGTGGGGACCCCCACCCTGATCCAGGACACCCTTCAGGGCAAACCAGCCAGCCCCACCCATGCACCAGGCCTCTATCCTATATAGTAAAAGGGTAATATGCCTCCCAGCACCAGGATCAGTGTGAGAGGGGGCAGCGCCCAAACCCCCTGATTGTCCTGGGGCTCTGTGTGTGACAGGGGGTGGGGCCACAACCTCCCTATCCTCTCTGCTCTGTTCATGACAGGGAAAGGCGCCCCAACCCCCTGATCAGCCCTGCTCTGTGCCTGATACGGGGGAGCTCCCCAACCCCCTGATCACCCTGCGGCTCTGTGTGTGACAGGCTGCGGCGCCCCAACCCCCTGATCGGCCCTGCTCTGTGTGTGACAGGTTGCGGCGCCCCAATCTCCCCCCACCCCCCACGGGCCCTGTTCTGTGTGTGACAGGGTAGAGCCATAACCTCCCCATCGGCCCTGCCCTGAGTGTGAGAGTGGTGGCGCCCCAACCCCCTGATCGGCCCTGCTCTGTGGGTGATAGAGGGCGGTGCTCCAACCCCCTGATCAGCTCTGCTCTGTGTGTGACAGGGGGCGGTGCCCCAACTCCCCTGATCATCCCTGCTCTGTGCGTGACAAGGGGTGGCGCTGCAACCTCCCTATCGACCCTGCCTTGAGTGTGACAGGGAGCGGTGCCCCAACCCCCCAATCGGCCCTACCCTGAGCATAACTGAGGGTGGCATCGCAACCTCCCAATCCACCCTGCTCTGTGCATGACGGGAGGCGGCGCCCCAACTCCCCAATCGGCCCTGCTCTGAGCCCGACCAGGGGCTGCACCTAGGGATTGGGCCTGCCCTCTGCTACCCGGGAGCAGGCCTAAGCCAGCAGGGCATTATCTCCCGAGGTGTCCCAGACTGGGAGAGGGCACAGCCTGGCCTTTGTTTAACCTTCTGTATTTGAAACAATGTTGCGGTCCTGCTGGCTGAAGCCTGGGGTTTTGTTTAGCTTCTATTTTTGTAACATAGTTGCTTAGAGTGCAGCTGAGAGGCCTGCAGCGGCAGGTGGGAACCTTGGAGTCCTCTGTCACTGAAGCAAGCAAGCCTCATGTTAGTTTCAAGCTGCCTGGCCACCGGCCGCCATCTTGGTTGGCAGTTAATTTGCATATCTCGCTGATTAGCCAATGGAAAGGGTAGTGGTTGTACGCCAATTACCATGTTTCTCTTTTATTAGGATGAAAATTGTTGATATTGTTGGGTTTAAATCTAGAATGATACTATTTTTACTTTAAAAAAATCCCATATGCTATTTTTGTATTTCCTCACTTTTTACTTCTATGGGATGAATTGAGTATATTTTATGGTACCATTTTATTCCCTTTGCCGGCTTACTAGCTAGCTATAAATCATTTGGATGTTATTTTAGTTAAGTACTTTATTGTTTATAGCGTACATATTCAATTTATCACTGTCTACCTTCCAGTTCACTATACTACTTTATATACAGTAGAAGAACCTTATAAAAATATACTTCCATTTTTTGTTTCCAAGACTCTATAATATTATTATCAGACATTTTGTTCCTTTGTGTTACAAATACATAATACATTATTTTGGCTTTAAGCAATTCAAAATGTGAAAGATTTAAATAATAAAAAAATATGGTTAATTATGACCACAGTAATTACCATTTTTACTCCTCTCTACTCCATATAGATTCAGATTTTCATCCAGTGCAATTTTTCTCCTGTGTGAATGACTTTCTTTAGCATTATAGAACATTTCTGCTGGTGATGAATTCTTTCAGTTTTTGTTTGAGTAAGTATTTTTGCCTTTGTTTCTGAAAGATATTTTTGCTGTGTGTGGATTTCCAGGTTTGCAGAGATTTTTAAAAATATTTTTAACATACCTCTCTCTGTTTCCAAGTAGAAATTTGCTATCACCATATGTTTTCTCACTGTACTTACTGTTGATTTGCTCTCCATGTTTTTATCTCTTTATCACTGGTCTTAAGCAATTAGATTCTTATGCACCGTGGTGTGATTTTCTTCATTTTTTCTTGTGCTTGGGGTTCATATTGATTCTTGGTTCTACGCATTTTTACAACTTTAACTGAATTAGGAAGATATTTAGTCTTTATTTCTTTGGATGTACTTTCTCCTCCTGTACTTTCTATTATCCTTTTTAGGACTCGAGTTACATGTTTATTTAGCTACTTGAATTTACTTTAAATTTTATTTGTTCTTCGTTCATTTTTTCAGTTTTGTTCATTGTTTCATGTTGTTACTATTATTATATCTTTAAGCTCATTAATATTTTCCTGAAATATACAATCTATCCTTCATCCTAGCCAGTGTATTCTTCATGTCAGATATTGTAGTTTTCATCTCTATAAGTTCATTTGGATTGTTTATATGTATATACTAGAGGCCCGATGCACGAAATTTATGTAAGGGCCTTGGCTCTGGCCCCCACCTGCTGCCGCCGTGGCCAGGGGCCTCTACCGCCTCTGCCTCAGCACCCGCCCTCTGCAGCTTTGTCTGGAAGGAAGGATGCCTGGAAGGACATCCAGTCTAATGAGCATATTACCCTTTTATTATTATAGATACCTCCCATGTTTCTATGTAAAAAGTTCCAACTTTGTTCTTGAACTTATAGAATATAGTCATAATAACTGTCTTAATGTCTTTATTTACTAATGATCTCAATCTCATGTGTGTCATTTCTGTGTCAGGTTTAATTGATTACTTTCTGTTTTCAATATAAGTTTTATTTTCTGCTTATTTGAATGCTTAGTAATTTCTGATTAGATATCAGACATTGTTATTCACTCCTGTTGAGGGCTGAATTATTTTGTATTTCTATCAATATTTGTGAGCTTTGTTCTAGTACATCCTCAAGTTACTTGGACACAGTTTTTACTTTCAGGTCTTCTATTAAGCTTTGTTATGTAGGCCAGTGTTAATTTTCATCTACGGTTTCATCATGTTTTTCATTACTAAGATAAAACACTGTTTAGTACTCTAACTAGGTGTCAACGAACTCTAAATTTTTCAAATTTTGCAAAGAACAGATATTGACTCAGCCCTGCCAAGTCTGAGTACTACTTTTTTTAATCCTTCAGGTAGTTCTTTTCCCCAGCTACTTAGAAGTTTCCTCACGTACATGAGCTAATTAGGACTCACCTGAATACTGATAGGGACCGTCTGTAAGTCTCAGAGTTGACTGTGTTGCTTTCTCCTCTATGGCACTCCATGGTACTGTGAACTCAGCCTGCTTTGACTTTCTAAAACTTCCTTTTAGTTTTCATCAACTCAGAGAAACCTCCAGGTTCAACCTGGGTTTTTCCCTGCCTCAGCCACAGCTTAAAAACTTTGGCCAGGCAGTAAGTTGAGAAAATCATCAGACTCACCTTTTTTGCTTTCTTTCTCTCAAGGATCACTATTTCTCATTGCCTGCTGTCCTATATCTTGCGTGTCACAGTTTCATATACTTTGTTGGGTATTTTAGTTGTTTCAAAGGACTTGTATGCATGCATATAAGCATAAGCGATGGATGTGGACAACAGGGGGTGAGGGTGAGGGCAGGATTGGGGGGATGAGGGGACTTGGGGGGATAAGGACACATTTGTAATATCTTAATCAATAAAGGGGAAAAAAAGAAAAAAAGAGAGAGAAAGAAATCCAGATCACCATACTCTATCTTGAGTAAAAGTGGAAGTCTCAGTAAAAGGGGTTATTTTTTTAATGTAACATTATAGAATAAGCTTTTGCTTTTCATTAATAATTATTGAAAGTATATTTAAATGTATTTGTAATGTTTTACTGTGTGGATGTAGTATAGTTTTAAAAAGTGTATTATTATGAATAATGTTTCTACAAAGTTTTCTTTACCTTTATTGGCATTGGATTATTTATCTGGAATATATTTAGAGAAATGGAATAATGAAGTCCAAAGAACTGAACATTACTTTAGCTTTCTAGAGCTGCCTTAAAATACCACAAACTGTGTGGCTTAAACACCATACTTTATTGTTTCAAAGTTTTGGAGGCTAGAAGTCGGAAATCAAGATTTCAGCAAGATTGATTCTTCTGGAGGGATGAGGGAAAATCATTTCCATCCATCTCTCCAAGTTTCTGGTAGTTTTCTGTCAATCTTTGGCATTTCTTGAAGAATCTCTGCCGCCATCTTCATATGGCATCCTCCATATGTACATGTCTGTGTCCAAATTTCCCCTTTAATAAGGACAATGGTCATATTAAAATTAGGGGCCCACTTTGCTCCACATGACCTCACTTAATTAACACCTTTGCAATGACTCTATTTTCCAGTGAGTTCACAATCTGAGGTACTATGGATTAGGGCTTCAATATATGAATTTTGATTAGACACAATACAACCCATAATAAACATATTTAAATTCCATTACATATTTCCAAATTGATTCTAGAAGGGTTGTAACATCAAACAAATTGTATATTAATACTAGAGGCCCAGTACACAAAAATTTGTGCACTCGGGGAGAAGGGGGTGTCCCTCAGCCCGGCCTGTGCCCTCTCGCAGTCTGGGACCCCTCGGGAGATAACGACCTGCTGGCTTAGGCCTGCTCCTGGGTGGCAGAGGGCAGGCCCAATCCCTAGGTGCAGCCCCTGGTCGGGCTCAGAGCAGGGCCGATTGGGGGGCTGGGGCACCACCCCCTGTCACACTCAAGGCAGGGTCGATGGGGAGGTTGTGGCGCGACCCTCTGTCATGCACAGAGCAGGGCCGATCCAGGGGTTGGGGCACTGCCCCCTGTCACACACAGAGCAGGGCCCATCAGGGGGGTTGGGGCTCTGTACCCTGTCATGCACAGAGCAGGGCCCATCACGGGGTTGGGGAGCTCCCTCCTGTCAGGCATAGAGCAGGGCCCATCAGGGGGTTGAGGAGCTCCCCCATGTCACACACAGAGCAGGGCGGATCAGTGGGTTGGGGCACCACCCTCTATCACCCAGAGAGCAGGGCCAATCAGGGAATTGGGGCACCACCACTGTCACACTCAGGGCAGGGCTGATGGGAAGGTTATGGTTCTACCCCATCACACACAGAGCAGGGCCCGTAGGGGGGCGGGGGGGAAGGGGCACCACCCTCTATCACCCACAGAGCAGGGCCGATCAGGGGGTTAGGGCACCGCCACTCTCACACTCAGGGCAGGGCCGATGGGGAGGTTATGGCTATACCCCGTCACACACAGAGCAGGGCCTGGGATGGGGGGGGGGGATTGGGGTGCCGCACCCTGTCACACACAGAGCAGGGCCAATCAGGGTGTTTGGTCGCTGCCCCGTGTCATGCTGATCCTGGTGCCGGGAGGCCTCTTGGCTCCACTGATCTCGATGCTGGGAGGCATATTCCCCTTTTACTATATAGGGTAGAGGCCTGGTGAATGGGTGGCTGCCAGCTCGTTTGCCCTGAAGGTTGTCTTGGATCAGGGTGGGGGTCCCCACTGGGGTGCCTGGCCAGCCTGGGTGAGGGGATGATGGCTGTTTGCAGCTGGTCACACACCCTTCAGGGTGGGGTTCCCCACTGGGGTGCCTAGTCAGTCTGGGTGAGGGGCTGAGGGATGTTTTCAGGCTGGGGGTGACTGAAGCTCCCAACCGCTCCTTTTTTCCTTTTTTTTATTTTTATTCTGGGCCAGCTTTAGCTTGAGGCTTGGCTCCAGCTCTTAGGCCTCCACTCCTGAAAGTAGGTTTCTGGCCTTTGCATACAATGTTGCGAATCTGCTGGCTGAAGTCCGGTGGTATTTGTTACAATGTTTGAAACTGCAGGCTCAGAGGCCTGCATCCACAGGCGGGGAACGTTGGTTTCCTCGGTCACTGAGGCAAGCAAGCCTCATGTTAGTTTCAAGCTGCCTGGCTGCTGGCCGCCATCTTGGCTGACAGTTATTTTGCATATCTCGCTGATTAGCCAATGAAAAGGGTAGTGGTCGTACGCCAATTACCATGTTTCTCTTTTATTAGTGTAGATGCATTTTTGCAAAACAATTTAAATAACTTGTAAGAAAATTTAAATAATTGAGTAAAGTAACTTGTATTTGACCATAATAAAATATTATGAATCAAAATATTTTAGGTATATATACTCATTCTTCTATAAGTATTTTATAAGTTTTAAAATATATTGTAGCATTTTGCAATTCTCCTTCTCTGATCCCTTTGATCTCCCTCTGCTCCTGCTCTGGATTAGATCAATGTTTTCCATTTCAATTTCCATTGACCTTTTTTCCTACATGAACCTTTTTTGGCTTGTTTAATTTATCTCCATTTTCCAAGCTACTTTTACAGGTAAATGTTTGAAAAGCATCTGTGCTTTTCCTAAAAGGAAATGAACTCCATCAGCAAGTGTAGTATGTATACTTTTCTTAAATTGACATGAAATCCATCATAAAGTGTTATTTTAAAGAAGATTTGTCTTAATGTCTCTAAAATATTAGTAAACAAGGCAAATCAGAGTAATTCAAATAACTGCATATTCACTGACTATTCCCATTCCCATTTCTGTAGTTGTGTCAGGGTCCAGATATGACCTGGACTGGAATTTAAAAATATCTTAATTTGCACAAATTTCTGATACATAGAGCCACCAAGAAATGATTTAAATAAAAATTTGTAACTGAATACAAATAAAAGTGTTAATCTTTGGACTGGAGGTAGGAATATAAGGGATGGGAGTGGAAAAATGGTAACTTTCTCAGACATGATCTTTTAACCTCCTTGTTTATTTTAGACCCCATAATAATTTTCAGTGTATTAATGCTAGCATAATTTAATCATGGAGGCTGAAGAAAATTGGGTGGCCAAAAATAATTGAAATTGTTCTTTCAACAATATTTAGTAACTATTCTATGCCAAATACTGTGCTAGGTATTAAACATACTGGTAAAGTGGTGAAAGGGGATCTGAATTAAGATTTGTCTGACTCTTAAAATCTAGTCAAAAGACAACATTAGTAAAAATATATACAGGGCTTCCCCCCCAAAAAAAAAGTGTATACAAACCTTAACAGCTAATATCTCAATTTTTAAAAATGAAATGTATTACAATAAACACTGCCTTTATAATTATTCAAAGTGTGTGTATACATTTTGGGCGATACTGTATATATATATATATATATATATATATATATATGCGCAAATATATATATATATATTCTACTAATTATTAATGAAAATAATAATGATCCATATTAAAACAGAAGTAACTTAATTCAGATTGGAAGATATGGTAAGAGTTATCTCAAGAGAAAACTTTAAGCTAGTACCTGAGGAATGAGTGGGTATTTGCCAGGGATAAATAAAAGGAAGGGTATTTCATGTAGAGGAAAGGAAAGGATGCCAGAAAGAACTTGATATATTCAAATAATTAAAGGACAACATGGCTGGAATATGATGATCAAGAGTGATGAGATTCGGTTGAAGAGTAAGG
The DNA here is from genome assembly GCF_964212035.1 of Myotis nattereri. Taxonomy (NCBI): domain Eukaryota; kingdom Metazoa; phylum Chordata; class Mammalia; order Chiroptera; family Vespertilionidae; genus Myotis; species Myotis nattereri. The sequence goes on along the minus strand of NC_138076.1, from coordinate 59,235,362 downwards.
CAGGAGTATAACAATGTAAGGCATTGTCAGGCCTGTTTACATTTGGAATTTTAATATAATGGATACTAATTTTAAAAGTATAGATAATAAGTTTGGAATATGTCTAACTTAACTCTTTTAAAAGGAATGGTTGGTAAAAAAACAAAAGAGGAAGCAGGTAATTCAAGATGGGAGAGTTGTGGCAATTGATGTGGGCAAAGTATATCAATTTAGATATATTTTTGAGGAAGCAGTGGAAACAACAAAACAAAAAAGAGGAACTATTTTTTTTAATTTGATGTAGCAAGTAAAGACAGGCAAAGGGATATCTCAAAAATATTCTCAAGTAACTGGGTAGTTTAATGCTAAGTGTTTATAATAGGAGAACCAGAGGAAGGTTAAGTTTGACCCAAAGACTGAGTTTAAGGAATTTAATTAAGTTGCCTGTCTGATATACATGAGATATCAACAAGAAACTGACTATAAAAGTCTAGAAATACAAGAGTGGCCTGAGTTAGGAGCAAAAATGTGTGAGTCACTGCCATATAAATGTTCTTGAACACCAAGTAAATAAATGTGATCAGCTAGTGAGAAAGCCTAGAATAAAAACTATACATCCAAGGGCGTCTTCTATAGAACGCCTCCCTTTAGCAACTGCTTAGAGCAGGAAACAACTCACAGGACTAGGGAGAGCTCTTGGAGGTCGGAAGATAACAGTGGACAGAAAGGGTGGTACCTGGAAAACCAGAAAGGAGAGACTTCGCACACTAATGGCTGAGAGGACCATTCTAGTTTGGTTGCATAGCGGTTCTGCAGCTTTAGAAAGAGCTGTTTCTTTGGGAAAGTAAGAGGAGATTCCCAATGGTGTGATTTAAAGAGTAAAAGGTAAATGAAATGTAGAAACAGTAGAGCAAGTGATGCTTATGAGGTTCTGGGTTATACAGAGGAATAAAACACAACAGAGTTTGGCTAAAAGAGATGTGATATCCAAGTTTTGTTTTTGTCCTTTTAAATAGGTATGAATTTCCAGAGTTTTTAAGCTGTTGGGGAAGGTGCCGCTGATAAAATGGAATAAATATGCAGGGAGAGAGGGGATCCAAATAATAAAAGTCAAAACATAAAAGGTGTCAGCATTCGACATGAGTAGGGCCTTCACTTTGCCATAAAGTAGGGCAGAAGAATAAGATGGTACAGATATATGGAAACTTGGTAAAAGGAAGATGAGAGTAGTATTGAAAAAAAGAACAAAGATTTTCTCATTCCTTTTAGCAAATGTGATGATTGCACTAATCTATAATAATAAAAGCGTAATGTGCTAATTAGACTTGACAGCCAAATGACCTTATGGACATCATTCTGGGCATCCTTCTGATGAAGCCACAGCATCAAGGGCTAAGGAAGAGGCAGTTAGAGGTGATCAGGCAGGCAGGTGAGCAGTTAGTGGTGATCAGTCACGCAGGTGAGTGGTTAGGAGAGATCAGGCAGGCAGAGTGGTTAGGAGTGATCAGGCAGACAGGTGGAGAGGTTAGGGGTGATCAGGCAGGCAGGCAGGTGAATGGTGAGGAGCTAGCTGTCCTGGATTGTGAGAAGGTGCAGGCTGGGCTGAGGGACCCACACCCTATGCACTAATTTTGTGCACCAAGCTTCTAGCTAATTATAAAATACAATAAATGCTACTTTATATATTATCTATGTATATAAAACCCTAATATGAAAATTGATTGACTGGCAGAATGACCAGCAGAACGACCAGTTGCTATGACGCACACTGACCACCTGGGGAAGATACTCAACACAGGAGCTGCCCCCAGCCTGCAGTCCCTGACTGGTGGTGGCAGGGGGTGGAGCTAGTGAGTGGGCAGCACCAGGCCAGCCAAGGCAGGTGTGAACAGGGGCCCCTGATAACCCCGCTTGTCACCCCACAGATTGGCCCTGATCACTGGCCAGGCCTAGGGACCCTACCTGTGCACAAATTTTGTGCACCGGGCCTGTAATAGAGGCATATTAGACTTTCTGTAAAAATAAAATGTAAAAAAAAATACAGTTAAATGTACAGCAAGTCAGGCAATGGAATGTTCTCCTTTTGCACTTCATCTTATAAAGCAATTGGTAGATTTTTTTATATAATAACTAGAGACCCGGTGCACAAAAATTTGTGCACTCGGGGGGGGGGGGGAAGGGGTCCCTCAGCCCGGCCTGTGCCCTCTCGCAGTCTGGGACCCCTAGGGAGATAACGACCTGCTGGCTTAGGCCCGCTCCCGAGTGGCAGAGGGCAGGCCCAATCCCTAGGTGCAGCCCCTGGTCGGGCTCAGAGCAGGGCCGATTGGGGAGTTGCGGCGCCGCCCCGAGTCACGCACAGAGCAGGGTCAATCAGGGGGTTGGGGAGCTCCCCCTTGTCACGCACAGAGCAGGGCTGATCAGGGGGTTGAGGAGCTGCCCCCTGTCACTCACAGAGTAGGGCCGATAGGGGAGTTGGGGCACTGCCCGCTGTCACACACAGAGCAGGGTGGATCAGGGGGTTGGGGCGCCGCCACTGTCACACTCAGGGCAGGGCCAATGGGGAGGTTATGGCTCTACCTCATCACACACAGAGCAAGACCCTTGTGGGGCTGGGGGGGATTGGGGCACTGCACCTTGTCACACACAGAGCAGGGCCGATCAGGGGGGTTTGGTCGCTGCCCCCTGTCACGCTGATCCCGGTGCCAGGAGGCCTCACTGCTCCACTGATCCCGGTGCTGGGAGGCATATTACCCTTTTACTATATAGGATAGAGGCCTGGTGCATGGGTGGGGGCCGGCTAGTTTGCCCTGAAGGGTGTCCTGGATCAGGGTGGGGGTCCCCACTGGGGTGCCTGGCCAGCCTGGGTGAGGGGATGATGACTGTTTGAAGCTGGTCACACATCCTTCAGGGTGGGGGTCCCCACTGGGGTGCCTGGCCAGTCTGGGTGAGGGGCTGAGGGCCATTTTCAGGCTGATGGGTGACTGAAGCTCCCTACCTGTCCTTTTTTCCTTTTTTTTTCATTCTGGGCCAGCTTTAGCTCTGAGGCTCGGCTCCAGCTATGAGACTTCCACTTCTTAAAAACAGGTTTCTGGCCTTTGTTTACCCTTCTGTATTTGAAACAATGTTGCAGTCCTCCTGGCTGAAGCCTGGGGTTTTGTTTAGCTTCTATTTTTGTAACATAGTTGCTTAGAGTGCAGGTGAGAGGCCTGCAGTGGCAGGCGGGAACGTTGGAGTCCTCCGTCACTGAAGCAAGCAAGCCTCATGTTAGCTTCAAGCTGCCTGGCTGCCGGCCGCCATCTTGGCTGGCAGTTAATTTGCATATCTCGCTGATTAGCCAATGGGAAGGGTAGCGGTCGTACGCCAATTACCATGTTTCTGTTTTATTAGATAGGATAGCCAAATGACAATCCTGCCTTAAAGTTTAAGGACCAAAACAAAAGCCCAATTTATGTGCATGTTTGGGAGTATGTTTGGTGAAATATGCTGCTAGAAATCTTCAAAAGCTGAAGGGCTTATGGCTCTAATATAAAAACAGCTTTATTCCAACTGTAGAAATCTGGTAATACATGTAATAAAACATAACAGCCCCAATAAAGAATATTGTTTTCCACTCTTATCCTACCCTACAATCTTAGGTTTATAGCAGTTCTTTGTTTGTTTTTTTCTGTTAAGTAAAATACATTGGCAAGGAGCTATTACATAATATTTATCATAACAATCCAGGAAAGAAATTTTCTTCCTGGTCTGTTTACTTCAGTGATTTATTCTCTTCTCTCCATCCTTGGATTCTAACTGAAAAACTGTAAAATTCAGTTTTAGTTCCATCAAGAACCAAATAACTTCTTAGAATAAGGTGTTGTGGTAGATATATCTCCCTTTCTTTCTCTGTCTCCCCTTCCTTCCTTCCTTCCTTCCTTCCTTCCTTCCTTCCTTCCTTCCTTCCTTCCTTCTTCCTCCCCACCTCCTTCATTTCTTTTTTGTCCTGCCTGCCAAGACTGCCTGAAGATTTGAAGATGGAAAGATGTTTATTCCAAAATAACTTTCATAAAATTAACATGATGGCAATATTGGCTACCTAAAAAGTGAGTCTTGAATATCTTCCAAGGTCATTTTTAATTCTCTAACTTAATATCATTGTAAAATGATCAATATTCTCATAAATAAGTTTAGAACCAGGAAAAAGAGAAAACGTGTCAGCGATTGTGTGAACATTCAATTATCCAAGGTAACCCCATT